>NW_026535883.1:2745000-2767500 GCF_028551555.1 Melozone crissalis | reverse complement strand
ACAAGCTTTGTCTACTTCTCATTTTATATGTACACATTCATTTTGCAAACCTCTGTAAACCCTATTGAAACAAAAATGTGTTTACAATGTTACATATTCCATAAAACATGTTTGCTACTCAGCAATCTGCTTGCTCCTCTTAAAATGTATCTTTGTGACAAACAATCATTAAACCTCACAACTGCCGTGTGCAGATAAATGAAACTAGCGCAGATATTACCATTTGGTTGACACATTTGTTTTGACATTGTAAAAAAAGCGTCGAGGATTTTTTTTTTATAAAAGTCTTCCTTTTTTTCTCAGAAACAATAATATGTTCCTGCAAATGCTGCAAAAGATCAAAAGCTGTTCAGATCATATTTACAGTACTAAAAGCACAATGAATGCCCCTGTAAATGACATGTAAATTACCGAACGATGATTCAACTTCAGTCAGCTTTGCAGATGAATTGAAGGACCTTAATTCCACTTTAGCTTAGAAACCTGATTATTCTACTGCTTGTAAGAAATCAACTTTAATCCTCTTTTAAATGTCATTCAACAGGTTCTTTCTGCACAAAAGATGTAAATGGACTTTTCTTTATAATACCTTTTCAAATTCATTTTTCTTCCACAGCACATTCTTAGAAATAATTTAAGACTGAGATATCAACCTAATAACTCTCCTATTCTACATCTATTCAAGAATAATTGTCTGGATGCACATCTCAGCTTTGTGATAGCATGACTCCATTGACCTGCTTTTTATTTTTACTGACAGAACTGAGACCAGAATTTGACTCCTCAAAATGTTTGTACTTGAATATACATTTAGGAAAACAAAAGGATTCTCTTAATTCGTTGTTAAGTCCCTAAATAAGTCATGTCCACATAAAATTGAACACTTCAGCATTCTTTCATTATCACTTTGTTTTATTCCATCAGTTTCCTGCATTCATGGAGTCCTTCTATGCTACACCAAGATGTTTCTAAATTAAGGACTGTCTTTTTGGCACTTAGCAGTACAGTAGGTCCTAGTTCCTGATTAAAGATATCCTTATCACTGGCAAATGATAATTTTATTTTCTGTTCATGAAGAAAACTAAGTGCTAAAAATCACAGACTGGCTGAGCCACATGTCCAGTGGGTGTAAAATCAACACATGTCCTTTGAGAGTTGTGCTGATTTACACCAATGGTATATCTGGCACCCCAGGTTAGAGTGCTGTTATTTAAGAGAAATGTCCTAGATGATCCACTTATGGAAAAAATTGCAACTCCACAGCCCATGTGGCATTTAAACACTTGTTCCTCCCATTTCTCCTCAGAGCAGTTGCTCTCCTGGTGGCTGTGAGAAATAAAACTGAGTTCTTTTTCCTTCAGCTGCTCTGTCAGCTGTGTCACCTCCCTAAAGGAACACCCCCTCATTCCTTTGAGGTATTTTCCTGGTGTTTCCCTGTTGGCTCCTGTTACCTGGCTCAGATCTGTAAGATTTTTGTGCTGCAGTGTAGCCAGTACATCCCAGAGTAACAACATGAGAGCTCTCTCGTACACCTCATCCTTCTCAGCCTGGTGTGCCATCCCACAGCTCCTCGTGAGCAAACCTGATATTGTCCCCTTGCCCCTTCACATTCAGTTTAAATAAGCACACCTACTGGGCAGAATTTCATTTACCAGAACTGATCAGCCAACAAAGTGTAAAGTTTCAATCCTTATTCACCTTTTCAGGGTCTTCTTTTTTCACCTTTCACCTTTTCAAGCCATGGAATGGCCAGTCACAGTTCCATATTCATGGTCTTTACATGGACCTACAGGCACATCAAGTCTCTCAGAAAAAGTTAAAGTGGAGCAAGTTTTAGGCAGGTACTCATGATTAAAGTTTCATCCTGTATGTTGCATTTTTTCCAATAAAAGATGCAAAACTTATATTTTTTGTGTTTTGAGTGTGACCTTAAGCTCAAAGCAAGACTCCCATTCCCTCAAGCAATGTGCGGTCACTTGGCAAGACTCAGTGCTCACCCTGAAGAGCCAGCATTGCAAATAGGTAAGACATAGAAATAAAAGAAACAGATGTACCACACATGCAAAACGTGAGGAGCAGAGCAATAATTTGGTGGGTGATTTTTCCAAGGTGGCACAGAAAGTCAATAGAAGATTCAAGGAGTGATCTTCCATGTACACCCTAAAACCTTCTTCAGCTCTCACCCCAATCATCCCTTGTCCTCTAATCACAGGCAGTGCCTCCTGTGCTACACATTACAATGGACTGGAAAATTCTCCCCTTGATCAGTCAAGCATAAACTTATAAAATGTTCTATGACACGTTTCTAAAGTCTTTGAAAGCACTGAAGAGTCTGTCTGCTGTGGATGTGGTAAGGTCACAGGACTGAAGGAGAGATATCTTTCTGCACCACTGACAACAAGCAGCACCCACCTCTGCTGTGTAACAGGTGTAAAAGACTTGCTCTGACATTTCTCTTCCTAAGGTCCAGGGGCACCACTTGAAAATATCATCTAGCAGAAGCTGATAAAATTCAGTGACATAAATCATGCTTAGTGTGACAATCCAGCCTGCAGGATAACAATAAATAATGCAAAGAAGATGCAAATGCTTTGCATTTTAGAAAACAGTGTCACAGACCTACTGAAAATACCTGCACAGTCTTGAGACTGAAAGGAGGTTTCTTACATGGCAGAAGTTTTCACATTTAAAATGATTGTGTATAAATATTATTAGCCAAGCCTATCTTTGGCCTCATGCTTTCAGTTTGATATGATGTGACCCGAATTTCTGCCCTAATGTAACTCTCTTATCTACTCCTCATCCAAGCAGTCTCAGGGGCTGCTGCATTTATGCTTTGAATACAAGAAACCATTCTCTGCTTTTGAGCGGGAAAAAAGGCACAACAAGGCACAAAGGCTGGCACAAAAAGTGCTCTTTATGTCAAGGGCAGGGTGATATTCAGACACCCCCAAAAATTAAATTAGGCTGAGATGGCTAGAAGGTATAAAACATCCTAGAGCAGAGGGACAAGTTCCACAAATAAATAAATAAATATTTATATTAAGTTCGACAAATAAATAAATATTTATATTAGATTATAAGAGTCATAAATCTGTTTTGGGAGTCACTGTGTAGTGAATGGTATTCCTCATGCTCCTTATATCATTCATATAGGTGATATACAGGAATATAGAAATACTTCTGGCCAGCTGCTGGGAATGCTCCTCTTCCAGAGATTGAAAGGAGAATGATCTGGCAGCCATAGAAAAGGATGCTCTCTCTGAATCCAAAGGACCTGATTTGATGAGTTTTACCCAGGCCTCACCCCCTAGCTGACTGCTGCAGAACACTGTATTATTTAGCTCAGAAAGGTGATATCTGAGATGAAATCCCAGTGCTGAAATTTTCTTCCAGATTATTGGCAGATATGTGTGCTTTGGAGATGGGGAGTGTGCATTTTAATTATTGTTCATTATCTCTACATACAGCCAATGATACAATTTTTATTACTATTTTTTTTTTTAACAGGACCATTTATGTTACTGTTTCTGAAGATTGCCTGACTCAGGTTGGTGGCCAAGAGGAAATACCATGAGATTAGATTGTGTCCTGTTGAAGTCACAGCAGATCTTCCAGTGAGGCTAATGCTAATGGTCATAAATCCATGGATACAGTGAAAATGGTTGGCTATGGTAGTTCTGCTGTTCAGACACTGCAAAGCTGACAAATAACTTTGTGAAGGAACTTGTCTCAATTCTTTCTTCCCTTTTTGTGAGCAATCCAAGGCTTCTTTCTTGGAAATACTGAATGTATACCACTCCACTGGTTTTATTCCTTTTGAAGTTAATAGAAAATTATAGCAGTATACTCATTCACTTAAATGGAACCAGAATTTTACCTTTAACTCTTTTTTTTTTGTTTGGTTTGTTTCATCTAGCCTTGAATATGACTAAACTAGCTCTTGACATGGAAAGCAAACAATTTCAGTGAAACCTCATTCCTTGAGGTCTATTTGACTGGATATAGCTACAGGAAGGCTGTGGAAGGAATGTCAGTGCAGGGGCATCTACAACTTGAGCAAAGTTTTAAGCTCTTAACAGTCCACTCTCTGCCACTCATCACAAAACCAGTCAAGTCTCACACAAGTATGTCCTCCCACAGATCTGCTGCCCTCCCCATTGGGAAGCACACAGCAAGGCATTTCTGTACCTGCCTTCCTCAGACTGATAACCCCTGTGTCTTTACCTATTTGGAGACAACTTCTTCTGGACTGTTTTACCAAAATTTTTAGCTACAGCACTGCAAGAGGAGGGACAAAGGGGGCGCATACATGTCACAGAGGGAAACTCAGGCTTAAGAAAAAGGAAATAGCTTTAAACAAAAACACCATCTCCCATGTCCCTAGACCTGCACAATCTAAATTATTCTGTTCTCCAAAAGCAACGGCTCCTCACACCTCCATCATCACAATTAGGAATAAGCAACAGGCGGTGGAAAGGAATACCACACTCCAATTCATGCTGGTTTGTTTTGTTTTACCTTAAAAGTCTCTTTGATATTTTTATACCATCAGACATCAGCCAGCTCTTTTTTTTTTTCTTTTTTTTTAAACTTCATCCCTCTGGACAAGTAGGATATTAATATTATCCCTGTAACAAGCAGCAGAAGGAATAAAACATCTAGGTAAATACTGCAAGTGAGATTAAAACTCTCTAGCTTTCTGATGTAACCCTGTGACATAGCGTTTCTAGTGAATTAAACCAAATGTACAAGTATTTAACGACTAATCCTTTTAAGTATTTTAATGCCCCAATGAAGATTTCTTATAGGGAGAGGCAAAGCATATGTGGTTTCCGTTAGAGTCTGCCTGCAGGCAGAGGATTGAGCAGATTGGCTTTTTTTTTTTTTTTTTTTTTTTAGCTCTCCCCCCCCCTCTTTTAATTAATTAATATTTCCCTGCTTTTGTTGTTTTTGGCGGGCGGGTGCTGAATGGACAGCTCCCGCCGGCGGGGCTCAGGGGGGACTCACCCCGCAGCCGGGGGAGGGAGAGGGGAGGGGGGGCAGCCACATCGCAGCCTGCCTCTGCCTGCAAGAGAGAGGAGGGATACTGAACAGGCTTTCTTGCTCTCCTGGGTTACTACAAACAGCTAACCCAGCTCAGGGGGTTCTTTGAAGACAATAAGGAAAAGTAACTTTTCATTTTAGAAGCCCATCCTGCAGGGCAGCAGGTAATAAGCTGGTGGTAAGGTTCCATGTGTGCGTCTAAAATTTATAAATAACAATACACAGACATGTTTGTGTGGATTCAGACTAGAGGTAAGGGTGTCTTTTTTCATGGTGAGGGTTCTGAAGCACTAGCACAGGTTGCCCAGAGAGGTGGTGGATGTCCCATCTCTGGAAATATTCAACATCAGGTTGGAAAGGCTTCCGAGGAACCTGGTCTAGTTGGAGAGGTTCCTGTTCATTGCAGGAGGGTTGGACTGGGAGGCCTTTAAGGCTCCCTTCCAGCCCAAACTATTCTATGATTCAATGATATATATCTTCTTTTTATCTACAGAACCTCCTAGCTACAGGGAATAACATTTTCTCCTCTGTTAATAGCCAGGCCAGTGTTGTGCACTGCGGGGCGAAAAATCAGTGCTCATCTCCATAAACCAAATTGATCTTCTGTTTAAGCTAATCTTTAAGGGTTGCAAATTTAGGGTGAGGAGTACAGTTATAATGAAACAAAATGCTCATATTTCCAGCTGAGGGAAATACATCCTCTTCCCATGCTCTTTTGGATGCACAACAACCAATATAGGAATTTGGAAGGCACAAAGGTGGGTGCAAAGTCTTGGCCGTGCAGGCAGGGGGGACTGCTGACAACAGCTCAGCATTTCCTGTTGCTGTGGTGAGGAATGGCTAGTACTGGAGTGAGTTTCTGTATTTCCAAATAACAGACCAGAGGTTCAGCTGATGTAAATGAGAGGTAGATCAATTATTGTGTTGCTATCTTAGAGCTAAGATATGAAACAGCTGTGCAAATTATTGTAAAATCTCTCTCTTTCAATGTTATATGTGCATAAAAGTGAATGATATACATGTATGATGGATATATATGTGAAATATTCTTACAGAGAGGAAGAGCCAAGATCTTTACTGCTATCACACATTTGTTGCATTGTTGCAAGGAAATAGAAATATATACAAAATCACTGTTAGAAATAACAATTTTGTGTCTTTTATGACAAATAATATATTCATTTGACCGTCATGTAGTGCATGGCCGATGTCCCTTGCGTCTAAAACATAAAAACCAAAGTTATATCCTGATCTTTGTTAGTCTGAATACCAGTGTCTCTTTCCAAACTGAATGAATGTTGCTTACTGAAGCTAAATGCAATTCCTTGCTGTTTTTTTTTTTTTTTTTTTTTTTTTTTTGTGATTCTAGAAGTAAAGTTAAGCATTGCTTTCAGCTGAGCACATTACTGATGGGGTCAGTAAGCTATAGCCCATTGTCTTTAAACTACTGAAAACATTGCTCTTCTTCAATTGCAGTCATTTTATTGTACAATCAAAAATTCCTGACTGTCCATGTTTTGTTCACTGGGCTGCAAATAATCATTCCAGAACAACCAGATAATACAAATTGAAAGGAATTACAGCTGAAAATCACACTTTAGCTCACAGTTTAGAAACTGAATAATTACCCTGTCCACAGCAGTAGTGGAAGGAGGGAAGGAAGGAAGGAAGGAAGGAAGGAAGGAAGGAAGGAAGGAAGGAAGGAAGGAAGGAAGGAAGGAAGGAAGGAAGGAATTTTTCTCATGGTTCTCAAAAGTACAATTAATATTTTTCAGCTTTCAGACTATGGAACTAACACTTGAAATTAAAGGCATTTTCCAGACAGACACTATTTTGATTCTTATTTTCCCTCTTCTTATATTTTAGGCACAATACAAATCAAAATACTTGTTTAGGGCATTTTCCACAGCTCTTTGAATTCCAGGGAAAGAATTCCATTGACTTAAGATGATCTTTGGAGCAGGTCTCTCATTCAAGGGAGTACTAGTCTTTTACTGCCTGACCCCTGCACCTTCACCAGTGTGCTCGGGCCCACAGGGGTCAAAGAGACAACTGGCTTAGACAGGGATTACTGGCAAGAGTCTGGGATGCAGAATGGAGCTCACACTGAGCTCCACCAGCACATTCATTATCAGGTTGTGCTATTGTCAGGTTGTGAATGATGTCTCCTCTACCAGAGACCTCATTCTAAAATCAGATCCTGCAGGAAAGATCTTATTTCTGGAAAGAAATTAAAAAAAAAAAAAGAAATTAAAAAATCCTTCTTCAAAATGAATTTTAATGCCCGATTTTAAAGTAATAGAAATCCCAAAATCTCTTGCTTTTATGCATGAGCTATTATGATCAATTGGGAAATTAAAATATGTTTTTAAAGCATAAATACCTATTCCCTCGATGGAATCTTATGTCTCTGAAGTAGCTGGCTTCAGTTTTGGGGATACATCTTATGCATTTTAATAGCAAATGCCTGAATACTGAACCAATAAAAAATATATAGTGGTTTCTCCTACCTACCCAGGATTCTTGGGTCAATACGAGTCCCATTTTCAAATATGTTAGCAAATATATGTGTTCAGTGAAAATTATATATTACTTAAGCCAAATACAGATTTATTTGAGCTATTCAGAGCAATTTCAGGCTCTTGAGAAAAGAACCTCTTTAAAATATTAATGGTATTACACCTAATTTTAAAGTGTTAAGGCTACAAACTCAGTGTAAGTGGTAAAAAATCCACGAAAATATGCATCTATGAAGACACACAGGTGGGGAAAAAATGGGAGAAGCCATCAATACAAGAGTCATGAGCTGAGGGCAAAGATGTCAGCCTTACCTGTGAATTTACTCTTTTAAGTTTGTGACACAACTCCAACATTATTTAAACACATAATAGGGCACAGTGTTTAATTAGGTAAAGAAACTTGCTCACAATTACTGCCACTGCATAAGTGCATGAGCAGAGTGGAGCACACTCAAAAATCCAAAGAACCTGACACTGTATTATTTATTGGAATGTCTGCATTAATTATGGATGATTCTAATATAAGGTACATCTTTAATACATCACAGTCTACAGATGTTTTCATTCTCCACTACCAGAGAGAAGTTTAATTATAAGATTTTGCCTTATGCATTGAAAGGCATCCAGAAAATAACATGGATAGTGTTTTCTTAGCCAGTTCTGATCAGCAGACTTTCTAAAATCCTGGTTTAGCTGGCTACATGTGAAGAGTTTGGTTTAGACTTGCCTTGTGGGCAAAAATTGGCAAGAGGGAAAAAAAAATAGAGCTTTCAATGGGATTCACCAGGTAACTGCAGGATTTTCAGTTCCATCACCAGTGCTTTCTCCTGAGCAGCAAAATCTAGGGTTGTGATGAGAATTTCCACTGAATTTTAATGTTTTAATGCAGAATCTCCACCACACAGGGAACTTTCCTCTTGCCTTGGTCGAGTATGGGCATTATGCTACATCAAAGAGCAGGAATATCCCATAGAGCTTCCTGTTTTGCTTTCTATGGAAGTCAGCTTCAGATCTTCTTTTCAGTACCTAGGTTTTTTAAAAGGCAATGAAAAAGTCTCACAAATTTTGATGAAAACAGGCTGTTTTTAAGCAAAATATGGACTTCAGTTTGAAGAGCTAAGTGAAAATGACAGAGAATGGTTTTCCAAAATCTACATTTTTCCACTATTTCACTCTTGTCCTGAGGAATATCCCTGTTGAAACTCACAAGGTTTTACATTAATTATTAGGTTCAGAGGCCAAGGTTCAAATGTTTATATCACAATATTATAGAATGGTTTGAGTTGGAAGGGACCTTAAAGATCACCTTGCTCCACTCCCCTGCAATTCACAGGGACACCATCCACTGTCCCAGGTTGCTCCAAGCCCCATCCAGCCTGGACTTGGACACTTCCAGGGATGAGGGATCCACATCTTCTCTGGGCAACCTATTCCAGTTCTTCAAGAAATGGAGCAAGAAGTTGAGTGATGACTCCTGATAATTTTCAAGTCACATTTTGGGGCTTTTCACCATTATGTGGTTTCCTAGAATCAGGTTTCATTTTGCTCTACAGTTAAATTTCTATCTTCATCCCATTCCGTTAACAGAGATGGTTGTGTCTGTGTTTCCTTTTAACAATTTCCCAGAGTGGTATTAATAGTGGAAATAACTTACAACAATAATAATTCTGGAGAAATCCTCAGTGAAGCAGAAAGGATGGTCAGAGCAATGAAACTCATGATCACAACTTGAAAAAAAAAAACATTATCATAAAGAAAGATTCTTTAAGGGACAATTTCTGGCTTCTTCCTTGTTATAAACTTGAGGGCACAAAATGTCAGTAGGATATCTGTGAATTCTTCCTTTGCCAATATTCAAAATCCTCAATTGCTTAGAAGCAAAGGGGAATTGGCTGATGAACTACTATTGTGCATGAAGGCAAGGATCTCACAGAGAAGAGGAATTAGAGCCTAGTTATGTTTGTAATTATAACCAAACCTCCCTTTTCAGAACAGCAAACCTATGAGGAATTAGATGCCAGGGGGAAAAAAGAGATTGTTAGAGATTATCCAAAATTATTGCGATTCTGTTTCTCACAGCTGCAAATACCTTCAGATAGACACGGAATCAGAAAGGGATTTAAGGGTAAAAAGGTGACCTACAGGAGTGAGATGGATCAGGTTAAAAGAAAAGAGGTCTGAGAGGATTACCTGAGGAAGGAGAGCAAGTCTAAGAGATGGGAGAGCAGCCAGATTGTGGAATGAGAGAACTGCACAAGAGAGCAAGATAAATAAAGTAATAGGACATTCTTCAAGTACAGAAGAGGTCACTGGGAAATAAAAACTGCTTCTAAGGGATGGCAAGAGCACTTGACAGAAGAAGTAGTGTTTGCTTTCAAGGGAAAGCTGGAAGGAGGAAGGGAGGCTTTTCTTTGTCTCCGTATTTGCAGAACTGGAGCGAGGACAGCTGCCACAGACAGTCGGCATGTTACCCCCCTAAGGGATGCAGGAGAGATGCTGAAAGAAATTAGGAACATGGCAGTAAAAGGCACTGGCAAAACCAGTGTTGTGTGAAGATTGAAAGGGGGGAAATCCCAAAAGGGGGAAGAGTGGAGGCAGCCTGTTTTTCTTGTTGCAGGTGCCTAGAGGAGGGAGGGAAGGTGGGTAGACAGCTTGGTAACAAAACAGTGGTGACAAAATAAATGCCTTAAAGCAGGAGTGTGTGTAAGACCAGGATACACCAGAGGCTGTTGGAAAGGAGAACCAGGTGGAGAGGCCTCTATGGAGCAGGTACAGCCCTAGGAGCCTTCCAAAAAGGGGCCCTAGGCAGAGGCCCCAGGAGGATCTCCACACCTCGACAAGCCTAAGCCAAGAGGAGCTGTTTTCTTGGGGTCTGGCTGGAGAGCAAAGACAGATGGGATGGGGGACTTAGCAGCTCAGGGAGCTGTGGGAAAACCCCCAGAGAGGGAGAAATTCAATGACCACAAGATCAGACGAGTGAAGAGGATAAGCATGAGGAGCAGCTCCATGAAAGTAAAATTGTGGTTCTGTGGGAGGGGGCTGGAAGCAGAATTTAAAAAGTCACAACATCAGGACTCTTAGCACAAGAAATAGGAACTGAGGGGCTCACAGCTCTGCTTGGATGGCAACAGGCAGCAGACAGCAAGGAAGAAAGAGACTAAGGAAGATGAGGATGGGAGAAGTGAACCAGTAAAATGAATGGAAAGGGGTCTCTCACTGACAGGCAGTCAATGGACCACCCTTACCACTGTCACCAAATACCTGGAAAGTCAGGTTGCAATCCAGTGGCCACAAATTCTGCCCTCCTGATCCTTGCATGGAATGGTGTGAATGACATTCACGGCAAATGAGCAATGGTCTGGTTTACAGCCAGGCAATATTGATCAATACTGGCACCTTTGAAGCCACCTCACCTCACCCTTTGCATTTTCTCTGAGTAACACCTGGCTTGAAATACAGCTGCTCTCAAGTCTTCACTAAAGCCTCAACAAGCAAGAAACCTTGCTGCCATCAAAGAAATTACTAAAGACACCAGATATACTCTTTAATTTTTTAATAATATTTTCACAGCATTTTAATTGTTTGCAAATGCATTTTCAGTCCCAAAATATTGCTTTTCAGCTGTCGTGGTGATGCAGAATAGAAATTTGGAGGAGGAGGAAACATGGTGGTGGATTTGTAAGCTGTGTCCAGAGGGCAGGGAAAAATCTATTGCAGGACGTGTTTTGTCTTGAGGCTTGAAGAAAACCACTTCAAAACTCCCCATTTCCATTGCCCATAGCTACACCAGTGAACTCCAATATGAAATCATTCTCCTTGGCAGAGGAAAAGCAATGTAATGTAATTTGGGTCCTAAAAATAATGGTTCTTAAAGGGAAACAGGAAAAAAAGCACATCTCTCTAACACAAACAGGTTTGCTTGGAAATGCAGGTGGGAAATCTGTGGGTGTGTGTGGAGGGGAGTCACCAGCTCCCTCCTTCCCACCTGCAGCAGTCTGGGCTGTCCCAGGGCTTTCCCCTCCTGTGAAGTTCAGAGAAGGGAGATGGGGTAGTGAGGCTCAGCACAGAGAGCGCCATGATCAAGTTCAGCCCCTCTGCCAGACAAGAGGGAGGAGTTCAATGCAGAGGAAAAAGAGATAAGAAAAGAATGGCCCTTATAGGGATCAAACTCACAGCCTTGGTGTTATAAGCGCCATGCTCTGATCTACTGGCATAATCTAGGGTCAACAGCAGTAGGTCTGCAAAAAATGGCCAGCACCCAGGCATGAATAAAATTGACCTCAGGGCTGCTTTTCTTTTGGGTCAGCTGAGCATTCCCAAAGCTCCAAGCCCTCAAATTTTAGGAACTGCAGAGGACAAAGGCGATGGACAGCAAAAAACCCTTTCTGGCTGATGAACACCCCAGCACTGCTGACTCCAGCTCCCTGTGATGGTTTAACTACTCTCTGGTCTCATTCAGATACAAGAAACCCCTGTAAAAATCATCAGAAGTTTAGGTCCAGCAAGACCAAGTTTTGGTGACTTTCAGTGGAAGACTCTTAATTAAGAATAAATTTAACGATTACTGCATGACCAGCAAAACGCAGGAGCTAAAGCAGGATGGAGCAATTAAGGGAAATTGTGATTTCAGGCTCCTAAATGCTGGGAAACGTTTGTAAGACAAGCAGGAGGTGAGAGAGCTCTGTGAGTCTCGGGAGTTGCTCTCCTGCAGCAGCCAGACGTCGAGCCCAGACTGTGTCCCCGCAGCAGCACCAGACACTTTGCACACTTCAATGAATCAGGGGAAGTGAGAAGATCCCAGAGAGAAACTTTTAATTTTCTTGTGTGTTTGGCGCTTTTTCCCCTCGAAATCCCCACCCTTCCCAGCCCAGTCCGATTTTTCCACAGTCCTTAAAAAAAATTTAAATTATAATATAAAAAATATCTGTAGCTCAGAAGCAGAACCAAACTTTAGGCAAGGGATAAACAACGTGCTCAGCCACAATGAAACTCAAGGCAAAGTCTGTCTGCTCTGTTCATAGCGCTGGTTGGAAAACCAGAAAGCTCCCAATTAACTTTCCTGAAAGATTTTTCTTTGGGAGCAATTAATAAGTGCTTTGCAGTTTGACTCGCGTTATTAATTGGATTGGGGGGAGTTAAAAGCGCAAACGGTCTATATGATTTTTTTCTAGGGTCTGTAAACGAAGCTAACAGATGGAACTGACCAGTAACGTGCATCTGGCAAGCCGGGTTTCTTATAAACTTTCCTCCAAACAAAACCATTTTGGAGGCTTTGTTGTTGTTTGAAACGAAGTTGGGCTCCGGGCTGGCGGGGAGCGTGGCGTGGGCTCGGCTGGGCTGCGTGTGCGTGGGAAGGGAGCACGGAGGGGGCAGGGGTCGGGACGGGGGAAGATCTCGGGCAAAACTCATCTCCTGCAGCGGGGGCATCTCCTGGCAGCTCGGGCAGAGCGCTGGGAAGGCACCGGGAAGGCGCTGGGAAGGCGCCGGCCCTTGCGCCGGGCGCGTCCTGCGGGGCGATGCCCGCACCGCGGCACGCACGGCACAGAAAGGAAGGGGATCTGTCCCCACATCGCTCTCTCACAGCCGGGGTTTCCTGAAAATAAAATAAATGAGTGCGTAAAGGAGCCAGTGTTTCGGGGGTGACTCGCTGGGGAACGAGGGTGATGGGGAGCGCCCCCGGCCACGGCTCGGGGATGGCGACAGGGCCGGGCTCGGTGCGCTCCGCGCCGCCCCTGCCGCCGTCGCACCGTCCTGTCCCCGTCCCCTCTGTGCTGTCTGAGCCCCGCTCATGCTCTGAGCCGGGCTTGCTTGGCCACGTGGAGGAAAATCTCTTCTCATCCATTCTCAGAACAAAACCAAACCACATAGACGGGACTGAAGTGGCACAGTGCAAATGACCAAAGTCAACAGAGCTGCGGAGCGCTCTGCCATGAGTGTTTGGGAGGGTGTTTGTCTTCCTTCTCGAAGGGAAGGAATGCCTCTCCTGCCTCTCCCTCCATCGGGAAGGTGCGTTCAAGGTGTGTTAACTTTTTTTGTGAGGTCTAAGCCTCCCTGATCAAGGCTGGTGTGGCTGATTCCAGTGCGCTCTCCACACTCCGAAGAGGTGTTGGAAAGGGCAAAGTTGGTTAACATCAATAGGGTGGAGTTTGTCCTGTGGCTTTTTTCAATTCTCTCAAGTAACGAAATCTTGAAAAGATCAAACAAAATCTGAACTTGGAGAAAATTCTGGATTTTTTTTCAATTATATATTGGGGACAAATATTTGTGTTCCATTAGCAGTATTAGAACTGTAGGAGAAGCAAATGAGAAGAAAAAAGCAATTCCTTCCTTCCTTCCTTCCTTCCTTCCTTCCTTCCTTCCTTCCTTCCTTCCTTCCTTCCTTCCCTCCCTCCCTCCCTCCCTCCCTCCCTCCTTCCTTCCTTCCTTCCTTCCTTCCTTCCTTCCTTCCTTCCTTCCTTCCTTCCTTCCTTCCTTCCTTCCTTCCCTCCTTCCCTCCTTCCCTCCTTTCCCCCTGGGCCGGGCGGGGCTCGGGGCTCGGCTGGAGCCCCTCTCCCCAGCATTGCTCTGGAGAGGTGTGATGTGTTCCCGCTGCCCCCCCGCCCGCCGGGATACCCGCACTTTCCCATCTCAGACAATGCATTTCCATTCCAGTCGTGTGCCTTTGTCCATTTGTAGGAAGAAAAGAGGGCTGAGTGACAGCTCCTGTTAGCCTGCATGAAAAGATACCAATAAACCCTCCCAAAACCTGGACCTTAAAAAAAAAAAAAAAATAAATAAATAAAGAGGAAAGAGCAAGGCAGCGAGCCACATGCCTCTTTGCCTCCGGCTTATTATTAAGACACCTTCGCAGCTTAAACGCTTAAACGCGACCCAAATTAAATGGCAATTAAAAGCAAGTTACACCCTCTCCTATCTCCGGGCTTATCTCGGGTGGAAGCTAGCCATCAGCAGAGCCTCCCCGTCGGGAAATGCCATTTGGGCTGGCATCTTCGCGCAGGGTGTGTGAGCCCCCCCGGCACCCCGGGCTCGCCCGGCAGCGGGCGGCGCCCCCGGCGCTCCCCGGGCGGAGCCCGCATCACTGCGGGGCTGCGGAGCCGCTACCTGGGGCCACAGGAGCAGGGGGCGCCGAGCAGGCACGCAGGACTCATTCCCCGAGCGTGGCGGCTCCTCGGACCCGTGTCACTAAATAAATAAATCACGTACCCCCTTCAGCTTTGCCACCCAGGGCTACGCAGCCTCCGTGCGTTCCCATCTCCAAAATATATCGGCACTTGGAAATGTCGAGCCAGCTATCAGTGGTCTTTAGCTCTTACGTCCCCTGTCCCTGTTTTTCTTTCGCCTGTTACAGATGTAATTCCGTAGATCTATATGTATTTTATGTATAATTCCATAATATCATATGTCACTGCAGTGATACTTTGTGGTCTCACCCTAGTTTTATGTTTGAAAATGCTATTTAAAGAAGCCTGTAAGATAACATATTAGGCAGCTTTAAAAGCAGGTTGGAGTGTGGGGTGGACTTAAATTCGATGTAAATGAAAGGGTAAAAAAAAAAAAAATACAAACCCAAACCAAAACAAACCACATAGCTTTCATTTAGGAAAAAAAATACACTTAAACAGACACACATACAAATGTGCAATCTTAGATTCTGGTCAGTATTTAGAAGCAGTATAATCAACAGGAAGGAGCACTTACCTATTGAAAAGGATGGTTTAATAATATATATTTGTATATATTAGCTTTATGTCTTCCCAATAAAATGTACACAAAATACCCCCTTCGATCAGATTAGTTCCCATATTAGCCTGGGTAAGAAAAAGCATTCTAAAGAGTGGAGGAAAAATTGTATAAAAATGTTGAAAGAACCTACAGTTCCTTATTAGGCGAAGATACAATATTTATTCCTTGTCTCCTGGGATGAAGCTCCTCTATCTATTGTCCTCCCAGTTCTCAGTGCTGATGCTTAATTTTCAAAACTTCTATATTACCAAGGGACCTACGACATCAGCCAAAGAAATACCCAGCAAGTACAAAATCTGATCCAGGGAGCAGCTTTTGTGCAGAGGGAAAATTTTGTTCCTACAGGTTTTTAAGGAGGTGCATGGAAAAGCGAGAGATCTGATCTATGCAGATACATTGCAAATTCTCTCTGTCTGTAGAGATTTTTTCTAAAAAAAATTGGGGAAATACATGAACTTTGGATTTTTCAATTTTTTCCTTTTTTTTTTTTTTTTTTCTTAAATTTGGAGAGGGGAGTTTTATCCAGAGTTGGGGGTTTTTTCCTCTTCTTTTTTTTTTTTTTTTTTTTTTTTTTCGGAGAACCAAAAAATGTCAACTACCTTTCCAGGTCTCGTCCACGATGCAGAGGTATTTTGTGTGTGTGAGAGTGTGTGTGTGTGTGAGAGTGCGCGCGTGTGTGTGGATGTGTGTGTGCATCTGTGTGTGTGTGTATGTGCCTGTGTGGTTGTTTCCATTTTTTTAAAATCCATATTGGACCGTTACGTTTAATTATAATCCGGCTTCAGAGATAACTTAAAGAAGTATAGAGAGAAAATTCGTTATGACATCTGTCGCCAGCAAGGGCAACTCATTACCACGTTAAAACCGTTGCCAGAACGAAAATCAGAATAATACCCCTAATAATATAATGAAGTGGAGAGAAATCACCACCAGCTCGCCAGGAATGGGGAGTTCTCGCTAAAAAGCAGGACTCTCCTTTCTTTCGAAACGCAGGGAAAAGAGGGGGGGAATTTTGGATCTGATTCGTTATTTTAAAAAGAAAGAAAAATAGGGGTTCAAAAAAAAAAAAAAGAAGGGAAGGAAGGAAGGAAGAAAGGAAGGCAAGCAGGCGGCAAAGCTTTCTCAATGTGTAACGCTGCAACATAGGGACGGGACTTGTGTGTATTCTCGGTAGTTTCCTCTGTTTGATGACTTTTTTTTTGTGTCAGCCCCAGATATTACAGCTGTGATCAGGAGGTGGATGGATAGATGGATGGATAGATGAATGAATAGATGGATAGATAGATAGATAGATAGATAGATAGATAGTTTTTATTTCAGTGCGTGGATTCCTTTTGCTTGACAGTATTAAGGGCAGGCTGGGCTGTTTATGATTTTTTGAACAGACCTTTATGGCACCAGCCCAAGGTAGGAAAAGATCTTTTGTTGCTGGGGTTGCCGCTCGCAGGCTTAGACGCTTCTGCAGGGGGAGAAGCTATGCAGGACAGCGTGCTTGGAAGAACGGTACCCGGGGTTTTCAATGACAAACCTCCAGTTTTGGGGTCTTCTTTTCACTTCTTCCTTTCAGATACGTCATGACGGATCAAACAGTTACCGTTTGATGCAGCTTGGATGCCTGGAGTCTGTGGCCAACTCGACCGTCGCCTATTCCTCCTCATCTCCTCTCACTTACTCTACCACGGGCACCGAGTTCGCTTCCCCGTACTTCTCCACTAACCACCAGTACACCCCACTGCACCACCAGTCCTTCCACTACGAGTTCCAACACAGTCACCCGGCAGTCAACCCCGACGCTTACTCCTTGAACTCTCTCCACCACTCCCAGCAATATTACCAGCAGATCCACCATGGAGAACCCACTGATTTTATCAACCTGCACAATGCGCGGGCACTCAAGTCCTCCTGCTTGGACGAGCAGAGGAGAGAGCTGGGGTGCTTAGATGCTTACCGCCGCCACGACCTGTCTCTTATGAGCCATGGATCCCAATATGGGATGCATCCAGATCAAAGACTCCTGCCAGGACCAAGCCTCGGGCTTGCAGCCTCGGGAGCAGACGATTTGCAGGTAAATAGCATGCGATCTCCTTTCGAGGTGCCTTCCCCTCCCCTCCCCCTATCCTGGACCCCCCCACCACCCCCACCCCCACCCCCATTTTCCTCTGCTCGGAATAGCTCATACAAAGGAGGGAAGATTCATCCCAAACCCGGTCCGGCGCCCGTCCCTTCCACATTAGTAGCAGCAAGGAAAAAAATATGTGAAAGGGGAAAGAAAAAAGAAAAAAAAAATCAACCAAACAAGTGGTCTTCTTCGGCCAAATAAACAAATTTAGTAAAAACAACCTCGCGCCTGCCTTTGCAGCGTGGGTTGCGTGTCTGTGGTGGCTGAGACCGTGGGGGTCCCCCGGAGATCTCGGGGTGAGCGTGCGTGTCACACTTCCTCACCCAGTCACACGGAACCCAAACCAAACCAGAGCAAACCCATCTCCTTGCTTCTTGCTTTTCCTAAACTTTTCCTCTCTTTCGGCGCAAGGAGCACTTTCCAGCGACAGAGCAGGCAAATGATTTAAGGAAGGCAGGGAGCAGGAAAAGAGAAAAAAGGCAGGGCAGGAAATAAATCTGCTTTCCGACAGACCTGCAAAGGCAAACCTTCCGAGATATGAGGGTGGAAAGGGATAAACGGGAGCAAATGTTCGTCAGAAAAAAAGTCAGAATGATAAAAATGCCTCGCTATATCCGATCTAGGTGTTAATAGGGTGAGAGATAAAACAGATAAAGCTAAATTCATCTGTCTGTCTATCTAATCATTCATCCACTCCACCCTAACCGGCACCTGGACCTATCTAAAAAATTTTATTTCTGTGTATCAAAAACTCAGATTTATCCGCTCAGAAATCCTTTCCCACGCGCTAAAAATTCACCTCCGCCAAATTGAGCCGGTTGCTTAAATGAAATTGGTTTCCAAAATTGAAAAGAACGTCATCCTGTGTCTAACCTCCATTCCGAAATGTGCCCCAAATCAAAAGCAAACCTTCCTTCCCCCGATGAGCTGAGGAACGGAGGGTTTCCCCATCAGCAGGGCGAGACAAACGGGACCGTATTTACTGCACTCACTTTTCCCCCACACCTCGCTCCCTGGCATACAAAGCTGCCCGTGGTGGACTTCCCAAAAACATGTAGCGGTCAAGGGCTTGTGGGGAAAAAAATCAATTCGAAATTTGCAAAATGCAGAAGGTTTATTTTCTTTCCTTCAAATCAAAGCACGAAAAAATAATCCAAACAATATATATCAGGTAAAACAATTTTTTTTTTTCTAGGAGGAAAATAAACCCACAAACAAATAATGTTATCTTTATACGTCAGATGTAGAAAACCTAGCTATTTAAACCTAGTTTTCTCCGCAAAAATTCACTATATAATTTTGTCTTCTCTGGCCATTTTTTTTGTTTACATTTTTCACAAGGATCTCCTTATGTTACCCCCCTAAAAACAAAAAAATCTGCCATTCACTGCTCAACCCCAACTAAAACCTATTTACTCCTTTTTATAACCACGTCTGCTGCTGATTTTTTTGTATCTGTACAAATTTTTTTTCTTTGGCAGGCACAAAGCCTTGTATTTTTCAAAAGAGGGGATTAGGAACGTTTGCAAGACAGCAGACAATGCCTAAGTCCCGGGCAAAAAAGCACCATAGTTTATCCAATTTTCGACTTAGTGCCATTCAACTGGTCATTTATGCAATGTCATCCGACCAAACAACATGTTTCCCTTCTTAAAAAAAAAAAAAAAAAAAAAAAAAAAAAAAAAAAAAAAGGTTGGTTAAGCTGCTAGAGGCACAGTCTCTTTTTATTTATTTAACGAAGAAGAAAATCAACAGCTTTCCTTTGGAAAATATTAAATTTTCGATCACAACTTATTATCAAATAAAATGCTTAGGTCTTTGTACTTAATCTCTTCTTTATTTTTTCCTCCTCCCTCTTTTTCCGAACACAAGAGGGAGTGTGCAGAGGTACCAAAAAGCCTGAGTGTGAGAAGTTGAAAATATTAGTATTTGTCGTTAGGACCTGGATGATTCAGAACAAATTTGGACTCTGGTGAATATCACTGCGGGTGTAGAGGGAACCGTTTTGGTGGCGAGCAGAAGCAGGACTGCACAGAAATACTTTTAAACCAAAAATTGTGCTCTAACCAGTCTATCCCTTTCTCCTTAGTCTTTCTTTTTAAAACGTTCATCAGCATATGCCTCATTTCAAATGCAACAAATGTAAATATACTTTTCCCTGCACAGAATTTTAAGTGAATGTCCAATAGTTTCGAGGGCGGTTTAAGTCAGCCTAACAGATGCAAACAGTCTTGGAGCTGGAGTGGCATCTTTCAGTGCCCTAAAAAGATTTTCCATGGGCAACAAAGAAAACTGTCACACCTTTTCCCATCACCGCTTTAATTTATGCTCAGTCGCCAAGTTTTTTTCATATTGATTTCATAATCACTTTAAGGCAGAACACTTAAAATAAAAAAGGGCCTTGAAAAGGAAGGTCTTACAGGGCCAGGGCCAATATGGTGAAAGTGGGGGAGAGAGCCAGGACTGTAAAGATTGTTTTGTAAAGTGGGGTTTTTATTATGCACCGACTCTCTCCGCATTTACTTAACTCTTCACGGGCTGTTGAATAGGTTAACACCCTTAAAGGCCTCTTTCATGTCCAATACCTCGTTTGTTTGTAGAGGAAAATGCGTCTTTAACACATTTCCACTGGGCAAAGATTTAGGTTTGGTTTGTTGTGTTTTTTTAACCCCAACATAAGGAAAAACCCAAAGAAAACCCAACCCTTTCAAGTCTTTTATCACTCCAATAAAAATATTTATTAAGGAGGGCGAAGATCCCCAAATAATCAGCCTTGTAACAGGAGAATAAAGAAGTGAGATCTCTTCGGACGTGCACCAGAAGCCCTAGGCAGGTTTTTTGATGGTTCTTCACCCCTCGCTCACACATGGGTGCCTGTGTGTGTGCGCACACAGATGCATATTCATCCCCACCTATGTGCGGACACACGCATTGTTACAGCACCCTCGCGACTCTTTGGAGCCGGCAAAGCCCAATGGGTCATCTGTTGTTTGTGCTCTTTGTCTACTTCTGTGCGCACTTTCTAAGTCGGTGGATGCGTGTCCCAAAACACATCTGAGTTTAGCTGTGCCCGAATATAAATATACCGCTAAACATACAAAACCAGAAAAGTACATTTTTAGCTTTGCGTGTGCAACTGTCGAGCGGGAATACACTTGTCTCAAAAGTACGTGTTTGTCTGTGTTTCCTGCTATGTAACTGCCCGTCTAAGTTGCCAGTTCGGGATAAATTCGTGTTTAAGTGGCAATGAAAGGAAAATTTTTCTGCGTTTGGTGGAGTAGGGGCAGATGGCAGGATGGAGGGGGGATTTCACTTGGGTTCTCTGAGAGTAACTGTGTTTTTCCAGTTCACCTTAACTATTGTTCCTGGGCGAGTCATGTAACAAAGCAAAAGCCGTGTGATCTCTCTGAGGGTTTCTGTGTCTGATTTCTTTCTTTCCTTTCTTTCCTTGTTTTCCCCTCATTACTTAAGAGCTCAGTGGAGGCCCAGTGTGGACTTGTACTCAACGGGCAAGGAGGTGTGATAAGAAGAGGTAAGAGGTTACAAATACTTGCGTCTATCAGTTTTTGTATACACACATCCCTTTCCATCTCTCCCTGCCTTTCCCTCCCCCACTGTTTGGCGTAGTTTGGATTTACTGCCGAAAAAGTGGTAATTTGCCGTTTGTCAGAAGTAATTTCAAACTCTCTTAGAGCACTTCGCATTTCACAGTCCATTTGCACTTTACAAACGATCTGCTCCTCGGTAGCTCTCAGATACTCCCTCTGAATTCAGAGTTTTCCTGACTCGGTGTAACATCCCGCGTTTAATCGGGATGATCCCTGATAGTTTGAGAAACGTGTTCCCTGGCGCCGGGCTGTTAAGTCGGTAGTTTGATCTCGTGTGAGGAAAAAAAAAAAAAAAAAAAAAGGAGTTTTTTGGGAAATGTGGTTTCAGTAGCGCTGCAGACCGGTGTGGAACTCGCTTTTGAGTGTCACTTCATTTGATAACCATCTGTCAGTGTAAATATCGAACATCAAAGTTAGAGGAGAGGTTTGGAACTCGTGTTAAGCGCACGTCTCTACAGAATTTGCGGAATTTGAATGTCCCGGGAAGTTTGTTATTACCGTCATTTACCCTGAAGAGAAACAACACTGCTCTAAAGGCCTAACGTAGGAACACATTTTCCTTACAAGCTTAAACACATCCTTTCACTCCCGATATAAACCACCTAACGCAGCCGAGGAGAGCACACTTGGCGACTCAGCCTCTCACAATGCTCATTTTCTTGTGCTATTCTCCCCTTATTCATGACGAAAAACAGATACCTAGGAGATATTTTGACTGACGTGATACTATTGTGTCAGGGCGCTGCTTTCAGCCGCCACTTCCCCAGACAAACTTTAGTCCCACCGCAACAAAATCGTTCATTGCATGAACACCAATCCCGCACGCTTGCGGGATGGTTTTTGATGGTTCTTCACCCCTCGCTCACCCCGGTGGGCGGGGATGGGGAGCGGGCTCTCAGGACTGTCCCGGGGCTGGGGGCTTTGCTCGGGGCTCTGTCCCTGCCCCGGCTCGCCCGGAGCTGGTCCCGGAGTTGGCGGAGCGGGCGGAGGAGCGGCGGGCGGGAGGCGGCGGCGCTGTGGCGGTGGTGCTGAAGGGACAGCTCCCGGCTCCCGTCTCCCAGCTCTCCGTTCCCCGCTCCCCGCTCTCGGCTCCCGGTTCCCGGCTCTCGGCTCCCGTCTCCCGTGTCCCCGCTCCCTGTTCCCGGTTCCGGGGTCCCGCCGCGCCCCGCCCGGCCCCGCCTCGGGGACGGGGACACGGCGGGGACTCCAACCAAGCCCGCTGTCCCCTCCTTGGGCAGCGCTGGCGGGACACTGGGGAGAGGGATTGCAAACTCCTGCCCCACTCGAGCTGCGCCCGCCCAAGTCCTTGTGTCTCGGGTTTCAGCGTGTTCTAATTATCCCTAGGAAGAGGGGTAATTATGCCTAGGAAGAGGGATAATTCTTTCGGGTTTGATCCGAGAGGTGACCTCCGAGAAGCGGAGATCGTTAGCTGAAAGAGAGGCAGGCAGAGTCCCCGTCAGCTGGG